>NC_056727.1:133358793-133371293 GCF_019279795.1 Protopterus annectens
TGAAGGATGGACAAGCGAGGAGGAAACAACAGACAGAGGAATATATGATAAGGAAGAGGGAATGTAAGTCCCAACTGCGGGATAGCCAGGGCAGAAGACTATTCTTTAAGAGAACAGCAATTGCACACTTGTATTTCAACAATTCCACAAAGTCCTTGAAGGCTCTGGGAAGTGCATCTCTGTCAGTAAGAGGTACGGAGAGAGTGTATGACCTTAAGGAGGCTGGGGCAAGGAGGGAGTTTATGGGGCATCATGATATTTTGCAGGAATTTAGGAAATACCTCCAAGAGTTGTGTCCAGAGGAGAAGGAGCAATGAGAATGTGAAGAGGGAAAAGATAACTCGTGGGATGGACCTGATCTCTTCTACTTAAGCAAGGATGAACAAAAGACTCTGACTGGACAGGTTACAGCAGGAGAGTTGGAGGAGGAATGGATAAGTATGGTGAGGGGCAGATGATATTGTGATAGAGGTATGGAGTTTAACAAAGGGTAGGATGTTGGAGATTTGGAAGGTGTTGTTTCAGGGATTGATGAGAGGTACATCACTCTCTAAATCATTGAAAGTGGCTATAATAACAGTTATAATAAAAGATGGTAAGGACCCAACACAGCCTTCTTCCTACAGGCCCATCTCCATTTGAAACATAACTATAAATATGTAGTGATGATTATTGTTAATAGGATTGTAAAAATTCTCCTTCAGATTATACATATGGATTAATAAGGGTTTGTGGGAAGTAGGTGGACAGCAGACAACATTCTTAGGACCTTAGTGGTGATGCAGGATGCCAACCATAGGCAGAAGGAATTGGTGGTTTTGTCTCAAGATGCAGAAAAGGCCTTTGGTGGTGTAAGATGGGTATATTTGTTTAACTTAATGGTTATATAGGGGTTCCTAAGTGCAATGATAAACCTACTTAAAACAGGTTTTGAGGGGGCTACAGCCCAGATGAAGATTAGGACCCAGTTATCTTCTGATTTTTTTCGGATGAGAGGTACAAGGCATGCCCATTGCCTCCACTTTTATTTGCACTATAGTTGGAGATATTAACTATAAAAGTAAGAAATCTGACACATGAAGGGTATGAATGGGGATAAGCAATTAGGATTATTAGGTATTTGCAAATGACAAATTAATTACTTTGGCCCACAAACTGATATTTTTGTTCTATGGGAAATGTTAGAAAAATTAGGCAGGAAAACAGGAAGTGCAATAAATCAAGGGAAGTCTCTAGCATTGGCAATAAGTTATAGTCCCAAGGAGGAGATAAAAGAAATATATAGGTATTTCTGGGGACAACGTAGACTGCAATACTTCGGAGTATGGCTAGGGAAAACCATTCAGGAGATGCACCAAGAGACATATACACGTGTTCTGAGCAAAGTAGAAATGTGATGACAAAATGAAGGAACTTTCCATTGGACCTTCCCAAAGAGTACAGGTGCTGCAGTCATTTGTCTTACTTCAATTCCTACATCCATGACAAGTATTCTGGTAGCTGCCAAATGCTGTCTATTTTCAAAAGGTGAAACAGGCAATGAAGATTTTTTTTGTGCAACAATGGGATAGCCCTAACAACACCTGGGACTTGTTAATAATAATGGCAAATGAAAAAGGGGTCCACAGGGTTCCTGATACTGAACTGAATTTTAAAGCTTTTCAACTGCCTCTATTATTCGGATGTAATTTGGAAACAGATGATACAGGAAGGCACTGAAAAACTGAGAGGTGAGGGAGAGATATTGGAGATGGTATAAGGAGAGCGTGAATTCCCAATTGTACTGGAGCTACAGAGGGTGGAGCATAACTTGGTTGAAAAGATGGTGATAAAGGAATAGAAGATGGAATTATTAACCAAAATGGATCCACATAGTCTACAGCTGTGCAGTCCATAAACAAAACGCTCCAGCAAACATAAGCCACAATGAACGGAATTTATTCACAAAAATTCATAAAAGTTTGGCACTTTTGTCCAAAATAGCCTGGACTTCTTCAGAATGGACTCACATACGCACTATGGAAAGTGTGCTAACAAGTCTAGAAGTAGTATACATGGAACAGGAACAGACCCATATATGCACCATGGGAAAGTGTGCTATGAAGTCTAGATGTAGTATATATGAAACCGGAATGGACCAACATATGCACTATGAGAAAGTGTCCTACCAAGGCTAGACACATCGAACATGAATGGACCAACATATGCACCATGGGGAAGTATGCTACCAAGTCTAGGTATATATGAAACAGGAACAGGCCCACATATGCACTATGGAAAAGTATGTTACCAAATCTAGATGTAGTACATATATATATATATATATATATATATGAATGCTACACAATCCTGAAAGCCCAAAATCCTGAGACTAAAATCTTGAAAGTTCAAAATACTGAAAACTCAAAATACTGAATCCCATAATATTGGAAACACACAGTATACCAGCACTTACTATATTCCTGCACAAGTACATACAGAAACATATTACCCTTCATCCCCCATGTGGCTGCGCCCCCCCCCCACACCCCCTGCTACTTAAATATATCAACTCTGAGATTGCACTTCACTACACTGAGTGGAATCTCGGAGTTGATATATTTAAGTAGCAGGGGGTGTGGGGGGGGGTGTGCAGCCCCTTACATGGGGGAGAGCAGGGGGGCTTACCCCCCACTTATACTTGGAGAAGAGTAATATAGTTTGTCTTTTGTTTGTTTCTATATGTACTTGTGCTGGAATATAGTAAGTACTGGTATCCTGGGTGTTTTCATTATTATGAGATTCAGTATTTTGAGTTTTCAGTATTTTGAAATTTCAAGATTTTGATCTCAGGATTTTGGGCTTCATGATTGTGGGCTTTTAGGATTGTGTTGCATTCCCATATCTAAAACAGGAATGGACCCAAATGTGCAATACAGGGAAGTGTGCTATCAAGTCTATATGTATTATATATGGAACAAGAATGGACCCAGATATGCACCATGGGAAAGTGTGCTACCAAGTCTAGAAGTAGTATATATATATATATATATATATATATATATATATATATATATATATATATATATATATATATATATATGGGTCACCTTTAAAATCCTGAAAGCTCAAAATCCTGAATCTCAAAATCCTGAACACAAAATCCTGAAAGCTCAAAATCCTGAAAACTCATAATCCTGAATCTCATAATACTGAAAAACATACAGGACACCAACACTGATGTGTGAATGTGCGGACATTCGGGGTAGGGAGCAGGTCAGGTAAGTGTGCGATTATGATGGATGTTAGGGTTAGGGGCGGGTTAAGTGAGTTAGGGTTAGGGTGCGGGTGAGGTGATTGTGCGATAGTGACAGAATTTGGGGTTAGGGACGGGTTAAGTGAGTTAGGGTTAGGGCACAGGTGAGGTGAGTGTGCGATGGATGTTAGGGTTAGGGGTGGGTTAAGTGAGTTAGGGTTAGGGTGCAGGTGAGGTGATTGTGCGATAGTGACATAATTTGGGGTTAGGGGCGGGTTAAGTGAGTTAGGGTTAGGGCACAGATGAGGTGAGTGCGATAGTGACGGACCTTAGGGTTAGGGTCTGGGTTAGGGTAAGTGGATAGATAGTAGTGTATGTGCAGTGTAGTGTAGCTGCAATATAGTCTGTGTTGGTGTCCTGTATGTTTTTCAGTATTATGAGATTCAGGATTATGAGTTTTCAGGATTTTGAGCTTTCAGGATTTTGTGTTCAGGATTTTGAGCTTTCAGGATTTTAAAGGTGATCTATATATATATATATATATATATATATATATATATATATATATATATATATGTATATATGGAACAAAGTGTGCTACCAAGTCTAGATGTAGTACATATGAAACAGGAATAGACCCAAATATGCAATATGGGCAAGTGTCCTACCAAGTCTAGATGTATTATATATGGAACAGGAATGGACCCAAATATTCACCATGGGAAAGTGAGCTACCAACTGTAGATGTAGTATATATGGAACAGGAATGGACCCACATGTGTATCATGAGAAAGTGTGCTACCAAGTCTAGATGCTTCAGTACTTTTTCGTGGAAGCATTTGTTTTGATACTTTTATAGACCAAGTAGGACTGCCAATATATGTAAGGGTGGATGAGGGATGCTGGAGGTGTACAGCTAAACAAAGTGTACTTGGATACATATGTTTTTGGATTATCAGGGCTTTTGGATTGTCAGGGCAATGATGCAGCGGTTAGCATTTTTGCCTCACGGCAAGAGGCTCTCCGGTTTGATTCTTGGCTGGAGCACCTTCTGTGTGGAGTCTGCATGTCCTCCCTGCATTAGTGTGGGTTTCCTCTGAGTGCTCCAGTTTCCTCCCACATGCCAAAGACATGCATCTGGACCATTTTTCCCCAAGCCTCCCCTGAAAATGGGCTCTGTCCTAGTTGGAATTTCCTGGTAAACAAATGTTAAATAAATAAATAAGGTAAGTGTGCATTTGGGTATTAATCTATGAGAAGAGATTTGCAAATATTGGTGGAGGGGGTAGTGGGGAATAGAGGATTATTATAAATATTGGTAGAGGGGGTAATGGGGAATAGAAGAATAATATCTGGACAATTGTATTCTCTGGGATGGGTGAAGGATGTAGCAAAAAAAAAGCAAAGTTTAGCTTGAATAACATGTATTCTCAAAATAAAAGCAATTACTTAGAAGTAAAAGAGTAGGGACCCACCCAAAATGAAAGAAGGGAACAAATTAGTCACTGAATTAATGAAGAACAAGGAGCAAGTCTAGGTAAAATGAAGGGAAAGAACAGTTGATGCCAAATGGAAAGCGTGGTTAGATTTCTTAGAAAGAGAATGGAGTCAATTATAGCAATGACAGTAAGGCTGGTCAATTTATGGAAGTGGGACTGGTAGTAAAATAAACAAAAACTGGGTTTGGGTGAGGCTGGATATTGGAGAAGAGCAAGGAACTCTTGCTGTCTCTAGTGGAAGGATGCATTAGGCTGTTTTGCAAATACTTGAGAAAGATCAATGGGCACCTCTGTAGTTACTCTTTTTCCTTTTGATTGTGTTCCATGTATCTTTTTTATCATTATTATTTACTTTTTAATAGAATTAGTTGGTTTATATTAGTAGGTCTAGTCTCAATAGCTATGCTGTTAAAACTGTGAGAAATGTACATACTAGGATATTAAAGTCCTTTAAGTAATTTGATATAAATTATAATAAATTTAGTGCTTTAAAACCAAGAGGAGGAAAAGGAAAAAAAGGAATAATGGAGTACCTTGTAAATCCTAGTACTGGGCTGATCCTGTAGGTACGTTGAGTAATTCTAACCTTTTGCACTATTTTTTATTTCTTAAAAAGGTAGAAATCTGGGTAACCAATGGGAGAAAATATATGTTTCACCAATGATGTGGATTACCCATGAATCTGTAATATTTTGATTGAGTGGTTATAATAAAGTTTAAGTATTAAAAAAGCATTTACACTACAACTACTTTATGATCTAAATGATTTCCTCCTACACAGACTGACCCTACAACCTGAGCTAATGCCTTTACCTCCCAGATCTACTCTCATCTATATAGTAAGAGGGAGAATGCAGAACCTTTCCATTCCAAATATATGAAGAACTTTAAAAACAATCACTTATGGGAGAATTCCAATATAAAGAAACTCTACAATAAAAAATGAGAATGTCAAGTTCTTTTAAGAGGTCACATACTTGCCATGCTAAGAGAACACTCAAACATGCTAGCAAGGAACTTAAGGTAGCAGTCAGAAAACACAGAGATGATTGTGAACTCAGAATGATCCCTGGTTTTTAAATCCTCCTTTATCTCCATTAAAAGGTTAAGAAACAATGCCTATCAATGTTCTGAACTTATCCACAATGATACCGCCTCACTCACCCATTCACAATGATACCACCTCAATCACCCATCCACAATGATACCATCTTACCCATCCACAATGATACCACCTTACCCATTCACAATGATACCGCCTCACTCACCCATCCACAATGATACCACCTCACCCATCCACAATGATACCACCTTACCCATTCACAATGATACCACCTCACCCATCCACAATGATACCACCTCACTTACCCATCCACAATGATACCACCTCACCCATCCACAATGATACCTCCTCACCCACTCATCCACAATGATACCACCTCACTCACCCATCCACAATGATACCATCTCACCCATCCACAATGATACCACCTCACTCACCCATCCACAATGATACCACCTCACCCATCCACAATGATACCACCTTACCCATTCACAATGATACCGCCTCAATCATCCATCCACAATGATACCACCTCACCCATCCACAATGATACCACCTTACCCATTCACAATGATACCACCTCACCCATCCACAATGATACCACCTCACTTACCCATCCACAATGATACCACCTCACCCATCCACAATGATACCACCTCACCCACTCATCCACAATGATACCACCTCACTCACCCATCCACAATGATACCATCTCACCCATCCACAATACCACCACCTCACTCACCCATCCACAATGATACCACCTCACCCATCCACAATGTTACCACCTCACTCACCCATCCACAATGATACCACCTCACTCACCCATCCACAATGATACCACCTCACCCATTCTAACTCCAAGGAAACAGCTAAAGTCATAGCTGACAAATTTAGGGTAAACTTCACATCACAAACCACCATAACTGCTCCCCTGATTCCTCAGTTTCTGACCAGCCAAGATCACTTTAAAACAAGTCCTAGTAGCCCTGTCAAGTATGGCCTGTCTAAACGTCTATTAAACCTTTTTAACATGAGTACTGCAACAAGCTACATTGTTGAAGCCAGGAGAATGACCCTCATTATGTCCCTTCATAAGGGAGGGTCAACCAACCAACAACACTGACCCTTCGGTATTACCATCCCTGTTTGTAAAGCGATGGAATGTATAATTTCTGATTTCAAAAAATCTAGACATTGATAATCTGCATTGATAAATAGACATTGATAAAGGTCAGGTGGCACAATGCCAGGGTAATCCTATGGGCTAGGCTTGTAAAGGCTCCAGGGCCATTAGCCTAGTACACACCTATGAACCTATGACTCTATCTCTGAGCCCTAGAGCCATATCAGTTTAGCTCTGTCCAAATGTATATCCTGCCTTCTTACTCTTGTAAACTTCTTTCAAAAGGTAACTGAAGCAGTTGATGGTGGTTATGTAGTACTACACACAGCATGCTAAGACCAGACCAAGACATTCAACACTATTCTTATGCAGATATTATTGACAAACAGTCAAACCTAAACTTTAATCCATATGTAGTGACCTAGTCAGCAAATTGCTTGTCAGGCAGAACATCATTAGAGTTGTAAGGGCCAGCTTACAAAGCAAAAATGTGACAAGTGTAGTTCCCTGAGAATCTGTACTGAATCCTCTTGTATTAGGTATTTATTTCTTGGATATATATATATATAAACCAATATCTCGGGTGCATGGTTAGCAAAATTCACTGATGACTGACTGTGGGTTGATACTTAAGTACCTACTTGTACTCCAGGAGGGTCTGGAATTTGCAAACAATGGAAGCAAGGACAATGGCCTCAAATTTAGTGCCAAAAAGTACGCTACAGTGCATTTTGGTAAAATAAATAATTGTCCAAGATGTCTCATGGATGACACATTCCCTGACTGACATATTATTAGAGTTGTAAATGGTTCATCTAAGTGTCCTGTGCCCTTTCCTGATATAGCCTGATACAGTACCCCACCACCCACAGCTCTTCAACTGAAGAGCAAAAAAAGGGGATTTTTGCTTCTGGTACATTTTTACCAATTGGCTTCCTACAGGTGATCACCCCCCCCCCCGCTACCCCCTTCACCCCACCCTTGCTTTGGTACGGTTCATTACAGATCTTGCCACATTTGTAGATTACTTCCTATCCTTTGACCACCATGTTTTCACTGTAATTAGAACATTTTTCTATATATCTCAGCTAATAATCAAAGACCAAACATCCATCCAGATCCAAAGTCTTACTTCTGCTTTACTAGTCTCTTATCCATGCCATTATGGAATATAATGCCTGCTTTGGTATATACCTACCAAAATATATATACCTTAACTGAAGAGATCCTGGAAGCTTCTGACCGAAATATCACAGGCCAGGCCTCAAGTTCCTTAGTTATCCAATTGGCTGTCTCCTCCGTATATATTCTGTTTCCTGTAGACTCCATCAAAGTGATAATACATTTGTTTTTTCTGGCTATGAAAGAACCCTGCCATCCCAGACCTACTGTGTCTTTGTCAAACTAGTAGTTCCTCAAACACATAGACAAAAGACCTTAATTTCATTCAACAAATGAATAAGATATGTCAACAAAAAGGTTCATATCCCAGCATATTCTCCTCCTATGGAATAAACTACCCCTGCATATTAAGCAAAACAATTGCCTACCTACATTCAGGACTGACTTAGACAACAAGATGGGCACTTACAGATTCTTCTCCCTGTGACTGTTTTGTGTATCTATCCTTGAAGCAAGAGGTAACTCCTGATATTGGATGTTCTGGGCTAGGTTGAAAATGGTTTCATGATTGATCGCCTATTTTGTACCTATAAAGCTATGTATTTGTGCTACTATATGGAATGTAACCTCAAATACCTAAAAACAGTATAACTCTATAACTCTGTTTTGCTTTAATTTTTAAAAATGCCATATGCTGTTATAGTTCTGATATTGCATAACCTCTTTATTATATTTTAATGATGTTGTAATGTAGGCGCTTTAAGTCACAGCCTTACTTAAAAATCTATAGTCATTTACTTTGGGCAGATCATAATGATTCGTAATTAAAATATATCACTAGCTGTTACTGGCACTATGTTTAATTATTTCAAGAAACAGGAATAATATTAGGCAAGCAGTCAGGGAGATCATAAAATGCTAAGCCATAAGCACTTTTAAGTACACAGACTTGGAATGAATTGAATGATTGCTTGTATAATACTTTCTATGTAGGTCAGGACACAAAGATTGCTGCTGATTTTTTTATTTTATTTTATTGATTGTTAACCACTAATCAAGTGTCCCTTTTCAGGAATGACACAGGAGAGCATTGTCAAGTTAAGAGGATTGCTCAGCCATACAGTAGGCAAATGGAGGTGGAAAGAATCAAACACTGTACTGTTGACAACAGAAAACAGCCAGAGACAAAATCTTCTGTCCTGTGAGTCCAGCCGGTGTTTTAAAGTGTGTTTCATGAAGATGTATTTGACCAGAATACGTCTTTTAAATTCATAATCTTAGAAATTTGAAAGATCCATAAGCAATGAAAATGACAGATCACTGTTTTACCTGTTTATTTCCCCGTTGTGTTTTATTTGCTTAGGTTATTGTTTTCCTGACACAGACTAAGGATTATGTACTCTTCTTTCTGTTCCTTCACAGTACGTCCTTCCATGTGTCAGCCTCAGCTATTATTTTGTTTCTGTGTACGGAATAGAACATGCTTTAGAAAACAATGTTTTACTGAAAAGGGACATACTAAAAAGTGAAATTAATCACCGAAATAAACAGACAAGAATCTGAATGCAAACAAATGCAAAGCTATATAAAATCATTCCATCAATCAGATTTTTAGAGTGAGGAAATATACCCTAGGTTTTGAAAAGGATATCATAACTGGATTTAAAAAAAACTGTCACTGTTATCTTTCAGTGAGGGCATTTCAGACTAGATGGTAACTTTTTCATGCTTACATTTTCTAATTAGTGAGGAAAGTGATCATCTCCACAAGCAGTAGCAATGGAGGCCTACTTTAAAAGTTATAATTATAGCAATAACCCACGCCTGGGTGTGGGTAATGCTAAATTTACCCACGGTTGGCGTGGTTTGGTCCGAGGCGGCCCGAGACCAAACAAAGCCAACCGTAAATTTAGCATTACCCACACCCAGAAGTGGTTATTGCTATTATATGACATTATTTAAGAAAAGAAACTATTACTTTTCTTAAATAATGGCATAGTATAATGCCTGTTTACTGCCCTTCCGCAGATGTCTGGCATCCGCAGTTCTGATGTACCGCGCCTGCGCAGTACATCAGAGCTGTGAAAAGCAATGGAGAAAGCAAGATCTCCGTTGCTTTTTTAGTTCGCTATGTTAAATGAGTTTAACATGGCGAGACAGTTTTAAAATAAGCAACGGACATCTCCGTTGCTTATTTTAACTGTCTCGCCATGTTAAACTCATTTAACATAGCGAACTAAAAAGCAACGGAGATCTTGCTTTCTCCGTTGCTTTTTAAAACACTGCGTCGCTATGTTAAATGGGTGTAACATGGCCAGACAGCTTTAAAATAAGCAACGGAGATCTCCGTTGCTTATTTTAAAGCTGTCTCGCTATGTTAAACCCATTTAACATAGCGAGACAGTGTTTTAAAAAAACGAGTTTACTAATGGAAAAAAGTCCGGGCGACCGGACCTTTTTCCATTAGTATAACTCGATTTACAACGAGCACGCTGGCCAATCAGCGTGCACGTTTTGGGGGGATCATGGTATAATAAAAAATAGATTATGGTGTCCACACTTTGCAAGAATTAATGTTACTGAATTCATAAAAAAAACAAATGAAGGAGACTTTGAGTTGAGAATGACAGAAACATGAATATCTAAACAGAAAATACTATAGTGCTTTGAAGTAGTTTTGAATCTGGTTTCCTCACTTTTATCTAAAATAAGTTTAATGTAAATTTCCAATTAAGTACCTTAAAGTTCAGTTAGATCATCAGCAATAAATAACTGTTAAGACAAAGACTACATAAATAAGTAACACAACAGTGACCTATCTTTTATTTATTTTCATTTGTTAACTCGGTTAAATGAACTGGTCTGCAGACCCTTCTCAGCCGTGACCTGGGTAATATAGGCAATTACAATTACTACAGATCCTACAGTATAGCAATAACCCATGCCTGGGTGTGGGTAATGCTGGATTTACCCACGGTTGGCATGGTTTGGTCCGGAAGCCCAAGGACCAAACAAAGCCAACCGTGGGTAAATACAGCATTACCCACACCCAGAAGTGGGTTATTGCTATTATACCATGACATTATTTAAGAAAAGAAACTATTACTTTTCTTAAATAATGGCATAGTATAATGCCTGTTTGCTGCCCTTCCGCAGATGTCTGGCATCCGCGGCAGTTCTGATGTACTGCGCGCCTGCGCAGTACATCAGAGTTAATGAGCAAAAGCAATGGAGAAAGCAAGATCTCCGTTGCTTTTTTTTTAGTGTTTCGCTATGTTAAATGGGTTTAACATAGCGAGACAGCTTTAAAATAAGCAACGGAGATGTCCGTTGCTTATTTTAAAACTGTCTCGCTATGTTAAACTCATTTAACATAGCGAAACACTAAAAAAAGCAACGGAGATCTTGCTTTCTCCATTGCTTTTTTTTAAAACCTGTCTCGCTATGTTAAATGGGTTTAGCATAGCGAGACAGCTTTAAAATAAGCAACGGAGATTTCCGTTGCTTATTTTAAAGCTGTCTCGCTATGTTAAACCCATTTAACATAGCGAGACAGTGTTTTAAAAAGAGAGTTATACTAATGGAAAAAAGTCCGGGCGACCGGACCTTTTTCCATTAGTATAACTCGATTTACAACGGGCACGCTGGCCAATCAGCGTGCATGTTTTGGAATAATAATGGGGGGTCATGGTATAATATCTTATATAGACGGTTATGATCAGATCTCCAGTTGTAACCACGGTATTATGTTTTCGAGATATGGATGCCAAGAAATTCCCTTGAGAGCGAAGCTCAAGAGATGGATCTTGGCATCCGTTTTAAGAACACATAACTGGTTATGATCGGTGAGACCTAATATAACACTGTAGTACATGTAGTCTCACCTCTCCTTGCACTATCAGTTCCAAAAGAAAAAAAAATGTGATGTGTCTTACTGGCTTTGAAGGCCAGTAACGCACTTAGCGAGTGCTGTCGCATAAACAGCACGTAAGGAAAAAGTCAGGGACAGTTTTTAAATACTGTCCTAAATTAAATAAGTTTCTTACAGACTAACTTCTGTAAACTTCAGTAGACATAGGAGGAAAGATATTCAGGGACTGAAAGAATGCCCCTTCCCTCACACCCGACTGTAGCAGCATTTAGGGTGTGTGTGTAGCATTTGTTACCCACCTTTGAAAGTGCTGTTATGGTTGGGTCCTGAGGTACAGTAATTTATAACAGGTTTAGTTATTTTTCCGATTTTGGAGCGTAATCACTGCGCTCCATGTGAATGTACTATAATGATATAGTTAACAATGTAGAACAATGGAGTTTATGACATACAAATATAATAAGCACATAGTAAAGCAGGCAGGTAAATTAATGCCCTGAATATTTCAAAATAGTAAAAAAATAAAACACAGACCAGTCTAAAGCAGAAAAGTGTTACGTGTATAAGTGATTACGCATAAATGA